>NW_027276714.1:0-35995 GCF_030028105.1 Mobula birostris | reverse complement strand
ACACCCCGTCCCCTTTTCTCTCTGTGCACCCATAACCGTCTCTCCGACCCTCAGCACTCAAACTCACACATCACGTCCCCTTTACTCTCTGTGCACCGATGACTGTCTCTCTGACCCTCAGCACACTCACTCACACCCCGTCCCCTTTTCTCTCTGTGCACCCATAACCGTCTCTCCGACCCTCAGCACTCAAACTCACACATCCCGTCCCCTTTACTCTCTGTGCACCGATGACTGTCTCTCTGACCCTCAGCACACTCACTCACACCCCGTCCCCTTTACTCTCTGTGCACCCGTGACCGTCTCTCCGACTCTCAGCAGACACACACACACCACGTCCCCATTACTCTCTGTGTACCTGTGACCGTCTCTCCGACCCTCAGCGCACACACACACCCCGTCCCCTTTACCCTCTGTGCACCCGTTACTGTCTCTCCGACCCTCAGCACATACACACACACCCCGTCCCCTCTGTTCTCTGTGCACCCATCACTTTCTTTCCGACACTCAGCACACTCACACACGCCCTGTCCCCTTTACTCACTGTGTACCCGTGACCGTCTGTCCGACCCTCAGCACACTCACACACACCCTGTCCCCTTTACTCTCTGTGTACCCATGACCGACTCTCCGACCCTCGGCACACTCACACACCCCGTCCCCTTTACTCTCTGTGCAACCATGACCGTCTCTCCGACCCTCAGCACTCTCACACACACCCGGTCCCCTTTACGCTCTCTGTACCCATGACTGTCTCTCCGACCCTCAGCACACAATCACACACCATGTCCCCTTTACTCTCTGTGCATCCCTCACCGTCTCTCCGACCCTCAGCACACTCACACACACCCCATCCTCTTTACTCTCTGTGCACCCCTGACCCTCTCCGACCCTGAGCACACTCACACATACCACGTCTCCTTTACTTTCTGTGCACCAATGACCGTCTCTGCGACCCTCAGCACAGTCACACCCCGTCCCCCTTACTCACTGTGCACCCGTGACCGTCTCTCCGACCATCAGCACACTCACACACACCCTGACCCCTTTACTCTCTGTGCACCCGTGACTGTCTCTCCGACCCTCAGCACACTCACACACACCCTGTCCCCTTTACTCGCTGTGCACCCGTAACCGTCGCTCCGACTCTCAGCACACTCACACACCCCATCCTCTTTACTCTCTGTGCACCCATGACTGTCTGTCCGACCCTCAGCACACTCACACAGCCTGTCCCCTTTACGCTCTGTGCTGCTGTGACCGTCTCTCTGACCCTTAGCACACACACACACCCCGTCCCCTTTACTGTCTCTGCACCCGTGACCGTCTCTCCGACCCACAGCACACTCACACACACCCTGACCCCTTTACTCTCTGTGCACCCGTGACTGTCTCTCCGACCCTCAGCACACTCACACACCCCGTCCTCTTTACTCTCTGTGCACCCATGACCGTCTATCCGACCCTCAGCACACTCACACACACCCTGTCCGCTTTACTCTCTGTGCACCCGTGACCGTCTCTCCGACCCTCAGCACACTCACACACACCCCATCCCCTTTACTCTCTGTGCACCCCTGACCCTCTCCGACCCTCAGCACACTCACACACACCCCGTCCCCTTTAATCTCTGTGCACCCCTGACAGTCTCTCCGACCCTCAGCACGCTCACACACACCCCGTCCCCTTTACTCTCTGTGCACCACTGACCGTCTCTCCAACCCTCAGCACACTCACACACCCCGTCCCATTTACTCTCTGTGCAACCATGACTGTCTCTCCGACCCTCAGCACACTCACACACACCCATCCCCTTTACTCTCTGTGCACCCGTGACTGTCTCTCCAACACTCAGCACACTCACACACACCCCGTCCCCTTTACTCTCTGTGCACCCGTGACCGTCTCTCCGACCCTCAGCACACTCACACACACCCCGTCCCCTTTACTCTCTGTGCACCCCTGACCGTCTCTCCGACCCTCAGCACACGCACACACACCCCATCCACTTTACTCTCTGTGCAACCATGACCGTCTCTCCGACCCTCAGCACACTCACACACACCCTGTCCCCTTTACTCTCTGTGTACCCATGACCGACTCTCCGACCCTCGGCACACTCACACACCCCGTCCCCTTTACTCTCTGTGCAACCATGACCGTCTCTCCGACCCTCAGCACGCTCACACACACCCGGTCCCCTTTACTCTCTGTGCACCTGTGACCGTCTCTCCGACCCTCAGTACTCTCACACACACCGTCCCCTTTACTCTCTGCACCCGTGACAGTTTTGCCGACCCTCAGCACACACACACACACACACACTGTTCCCTTTACTCTCTGTGCACCCGTGACCGTCTCTCCGACCCTCAGCACTCTCACACACACCGTCCCCTTTACTCTCTGTGCACCCGTGACCGTCTCTCCGACCCTCAGCACACACACACACACCACGTCCCCATTACTCTCTGTGCTCCCGTGTCCATCTCTCTGACCCTCAGCACACACACATACACACCCCGTCCCCTTTATTCTCTGTGCACCCCTCACCGTCTCTCCGACCCTCAGCACACTCACACACACACTGTCCCCTTTACTCTCTGTGCACCCGTGACCGTCTCTCCGACTCTCAGCACTCTAACACATACCGTCGCCTTTACTCTCTGTGCACCCGTGACCGTCACTCCGACCCTCAGCGCACGCGCGCGCGCGCACACACACTCGCACCCCGTCCTCTTTACTCTCTCTGCAACCATGACCGTCTCTCCGACCCTCAGCACACTCACACACACCCGGTCCCCTTTATGCTCTCTGTACCCATGACTGTCTCTCCGACCCTCAGCACACAATCACACACCATGTCCCCTTTACTCTCTGTGCATCCCTCACCGTCTCTCCGACCCTCAGCACACTCACACACACCCCATCCCCTTTACTCTCTGTGCACCCCTGACCCTCTCCGACCCTGAGCACACTCACACATACCACGTCTCCTTTACTTTCTGTGCACCAATGACCGTCTCTCCGACCCTCAGCACACTCACACACACCCCATCCCCTTTACTCTCTGTGCACCCCTGACCCTCTCCGACCCTCAGCACACTGACACACACCCCGTCCTCTTTAATCTCTGTGCACCCGTGACCGTCTCTCCGACCCTCAGCACACTCACACACACCCCGTCCACTTTACTCTCTGTGCACCCCTGACAGTCTCTCCAACCCTCAGCACGCTCACACACACCCCGTCCCCTTTACACTCTGTGCACCCGTGACTGTCTCTGCAACTCTCAGCACACTCACACACACCCGTCCCCTTTACTCTCTCTGCAACCATGACTGTCTCTCCGACCCTCAGCACACTCACACACCCCGTCCCCTTTACTCTCTGTGCACCCATGAACGTCTCTCTGAGCCTTAGCACACACAGACACACACACACACACCCCCTGTCCCCTTCACTCTCTGTGCACACGTGACTGTCTCTTGGTCCCTTAGCACACTCACACATCCTGTCCCCTTTACTGTCTGTGCACCTGTGAATGTCTCTCCGAGCCTCAACACACGCTCACACTCACCCCGTTCCCTGTAATCTCTGTGCACCCGTGACCGTCTCTCCGACCCTCAGCACACTCACACACCCCGTCCCCTTTTCTCTCTGTGCACCCATAACCGTCTCTCCGACCCTCAGCACTCAAACTCACACATCCCGTCCCCTTTACTCTCTGTGCACCGATGACTGTCTCTCTGACCCTCAGCACACTCACTCACACCCCGTCCCCTTTACTCTCTGTGCACCCGTGACCGTCTCTCCGACTCTCAGCAGACACACACACACCACGTCCCCATTACTCTCTGTGTACCTGTGACCGTCTCTCCGACCCTCAGCGCACACACACACCCCGTCCCCTTTACCCTCTGTGCACCCGTTACTGTCTCTCCGACCCTCAGCACATACACACACACCCCGTCCCCTCTGTTCTCTGTGCACCCATCACTTTCTTTCCGACACTCAGCACACTCACACACGCCCTGTCCCCTTTACTCACTGTGTACCCGTGACCGTCTGTCCGACCCTCAGCACACTCACACACACCCTGTCCCCTTTACTCTCTGTGTACCCATGACCGACTCTCCGACCCTCGGCACACTCACACACCCCGTCCCCTTTACTCTCTGTGCAACCATGACCGTCTCTCCGACCCTCAGCACTCTCACACACACCCGGTCCCCTTTACGCTCTCTGTACCCATGACTGTCTCTCCGACCCTCAGCACACAATCACACACCATGTCCCCTTTACTCTCTGTGCATCCCTCACCGTCTCTCCGACCCTCAGCACACTCACACACACCCCATCCTCTTTACTCTCTGTGCACCCCTGACCCTCTCCGACCCTGAGCACACTCACACATACCACGTCTCCTTTACTTTCTGTGCACCAATGACCGTCTCTGCGACCCTCAGCACAGTCACACCCCGTCCCCCTTACTCACTGTGCACCCGTGACCGTCTCTCCGACCATCAGCACACTCACACACACCCTGACCCCTTTACTCTCTGTGCACCCGTGACTGTCTCTCCGACCCTCAGCACACTCACACACACCCTGTCCCCTTTACTCGCTGTGCACCCGTAACCGTCGCTCCGACTCTCAGCACACTCACACACCCCATCCTCTTTACTCTCTGTGCACCCATGACTGTCTGTCCGACCCTCAGCACACTCACACAGCCTGTCCCCTTTACGCTCTGTGCTGCTGTGACCGTCTCTCTGACCCTTAGCACACTCACACACACCCTGACCCCTTTACTCTCTGTGCACCCGTGACTGTCTCTCCGACCCTCAGCACACTCACACACCCCGTCCTCTTTACTCTCTGTGCACCCATGACCGTCTATCCGACCCTCAGCACACTCACACACACCCTGTCCGCTTTACTCTCTGTGCACCCGTGACCGTCTCTCCGACCCTCAGCACACTCACACACACCCCATCCCCTTTACTCTCTGTGCTCCCCTGACCCTCTCCGACCCTCAGCACACTCACACACACCCCGTCCCCTTTAATCTCTGTGCACCCCTGACAGTCTCTCCGACCCTCAGCACGCTCACACACACCCCGTCCCCTTTACTCTCTGTGCACCACTGACCGTCTCTCCAACCCTCAGCACACTCACACACCCCGTCCCATTTACTCTCTGTGCAACCATGACTGTCTCTCCGACCCTCAGCACACTCACACACACCCATCCCCTTTACTCTCTGTGCACCCGTGACTGTCTCTCCAACACTCAGCACACTCACACACACCCCGTCCCCTTTACTCTCTGTGCACCCGTGACCGTCTCTCCGACCCTCAGCACACTCACACACACCCCGTCCCCTTTACTCTCTGTGCACCCCTGACCGTCTCTCCGACCCTCAGCACACGCACACACACCCCATCCACTTTACTCTCTGTGCAACCATGACCGTCTCTCCGACCCTCAGCACACTCACACACACCCTGTCCCCTTTACTCTCTGTGTACCCATGACCGACTCTCCGACCCTCGGCACACTCACACACCCCGTCCCCTTTACTCTCTGTGCAACCATGACCGTCTCTCCGACCCTCAGCACGCTCACACACACCCGGTCCCCTTTACTCTCTGTGCACCTGTGACCGTCTCTCCGACCCTCAGTACTCTCACACACACCGTCCCCTTTACTCTCTGCACCCGTGACAGTTTTGCCGACCCTCAGCACACACACACACACACACTGTTCCCTTTACTCTCTGTGCACCCGTGACCGTCTCTCCGACCCTCAGCACTCTCACACACACCGTCCCCTTTACTCTCTGTGCACCCGTGACCGTCTCTCCGACCCTCAGCACACACACACACACCACGTCCCCATTACTCTCTGTGCTCCCGTGTCCATCTCTCTGACCCTCAGCACACACACATACACACCCCGTCCCCTTTATTCTCTGTGCACCCCTCACCGTCTCTCCGACCCTCAGCACACTCACACACACCCCGTCCCCTTTACTCTCTGTGCACTCGTGACAGGTTTGCCGACCCTCAGCACACACACACACACACACACACTGTCCCCTTTACTCTCTGTGCACCCGTGACCGTCTCTCCGACTCTCAGCACTCTAACACATACCGTCGCCTTTACTCTCTGTGCACCCGTGACCGTCACTCCGACCCTCAGCACACGCGCGCGCGCGCACACACACTCGCACCCCGTCCCCTTTACCCTCTGTGCACCCGTGACTGTCTCTCCGACCCTCAGCACATACACACACACCCCGTCCCCTCTATTCTCTGTGCACCCATCACCGTCTCTCCGACACTCAGCACACTCACACACGCCCTGTCCCTTTTACTCGCTGTGTACCCGTGACCCTCTCTCCGACCCTCAGCACACTCACACACACCCCATCCCCTTTACTCTCTGTGCACCGTGACCGTCTCTCCGACCCTCAGCACACTCACACACACCCCATCCCCTTTACTCTCTGTGCACCCCTGACCCTCTCCGACCCTCAGCACACTCACACACACCCCGTCCCCTTTAATCTCTGTGCACCCGTGACCGTCTCTCCGACCTTCAGCACACTCACACACACCCCGTCCCCTTTACACTCTGTGCACCCCTGACCGTCTCTCCAACCCTCAGCACACTCACACACCCCCCGTCCCCTTTCCTCTTTGTGCACCCATGAACGTCTCTCTGACCCTTAGTGGACACACACACACACACACACCCCCCGTCCCCTTTACTCTCTGTGCACCCGTGACTGTCTCTCGGTCCCTCAGCACACTCACACACCCCGTCCCCTTTACTCTCTGTGCACCCATAACCGTCTCTCCGACCCTCAGTTCTCACTCACACACTCCGTCCCCTTTACTCTCTGTGCACCCGTGACCATCTCTCTGACCCTCAGCACACTCAAACACCGTCCCCTTTACTCTCTGTGCACCCGTGACCGTCTCTCCGACCCTCAGCAAACTCACACACGCAGTCCCCTGTACTCTCTCTGCACCCATGACCGTCTCTCCGACACTCAGCACACTCACACACACTCTGTACCCTTCACTCTCTGTGCAGTCATGACCGTCTCTCCGACCCTCAGCACACTCACACACCTCGTACCCTTCACTCTCTGTGCACCCATGACCGTCTCTCCGACCCACAGCACACTCACACACCGTCCCCTTTACTCTCTGTGCACCCGTGACCGTCTCTCCGACCCTCAGCAAACTCACACACGCAGTCCCCTGTACTCTGTCTGCACCCATGACCGTCTCTCCGACCCTCAGCACACTCATACACCTCGTCCCCTTTATTCTCTGGGCACCCGTGACCGTCTCTCCGACCCTCAGCACACTCACACACCCCCCGACCCTTTCCTCTTTGTGCACCCATGAACGTCTCTCTGACCCTTAGCGGACACACACACACACACACACACACAGCCCCTGTCCCCTTTACTCTCTGTGCACCCGTGACCGTCTCTCGGTCCCTCAGCACACTCACACACACCCCATCCCCTTTACTCTCTGTGCACCCCTGACCCTCTCCGACCCTCAGCACACTCACACACACCCCGTCCCCTTTAATCTCTGTGCACCCGTGACCGTCTCTCCGACCCTCAGCACACTCACACACACCCCGTCCCCTTTACACTCTGTGCACCCCTGACCGTCTGTCCAACCCTCAGCACACTCACACACCCCCCGTCCCCTTTCCTCTTTGTGCACCCATGAACGTCTCTCTGACCCTTAGTGGACACACACACACACACACACACCCCCCGTCCCCTTTACTCTCTGTGCACCCGTGACTGTCTCTCGGTCCCTCAGTTCTCACTCACACACCCCGTCCCCTTTACTCTCTGTGCACCCATGAACGTCTCTCTGACCCTTAGCGGACACACACACACACACACACACACACAGCCCCTGTCCCCTTTACTCTCTGTGCACCCGTGACCGTCTCTCGGTCCCTCAGCACACTCACACACACCCCATCCCCTTTACTCTCTGTGCACCCCTGACCCTCTCCGACCCTCAGCACACTCACTCACACACCGTCCCCTTTACCCTCTGTGCACCCTTGACCGTCTCTCCGACCCTCAGCAAACTCACACACGCAATCCCCTGTACTCTCTCTGCACCCATGACCGTCTCTCCGACCCTCAGCACACTCACACACCTCCTACCCTTCACTCTCTGTGCACCCGTGACAGTCTCTCCAACCCTCAGCACAGACACACACACCCCGTCCCCTCTATTCTCTGTGCACCCATCACAGTCTCTCCGACACTCAGCACGCTCACACACGCCCTGTCCCCTTTACTCGCTGTGTACCCGTGACCCTCTCTCCGACCCTCAGCACACTCACACACACCCCATCCCCTTTACTCTCTGTGCACCCCTGACCCTCTCCGACCCTCAGCACACTCACACACACCCCGTCCCCTTTAATCTCTGTGCACCCATGACCGTCTCTCTGACCCTCAGCTCAGACACACACACACGCACACCCCGTCCCCTTTACTCTCTGTTCACCCCTGACTGTCTCTCCGACCCTCAGCACACTCACTCACACCCCGTCCCCTTTACTCTCTGTGCACCCGTGACCGTCTCTCCGACCCTCAGCACTCAAACTCACACATCCCGTCCCCTTTACTCTCTGTGCACCGATGACCATCTCTCCGACCCTCAGCACACTCACTCACACCCCATCCCCTTTACTCTGTGCACCCGTGACCGTCTCTCCGACTCTCAGCAGACACACACACACCACGTCCCATTACTCTCTGTGCACCTGTGACCGTCTCTCCGACCCTCAGCGCACACACACACACACACACACACACACCCCGTCCCCTTTACCCTCTGTGCACCCGTTACCGTCTCTCCGACCCTCAGCACATACACACACACCCCGTCCCCTCTATTCTCTGTGCACCCATCACTGTCTCTCCGACACTCAGCACACTCACACACGCCCTGTCCCCTGTACTCGCTGTGTACCCGTGACTGTGCCTCCGACCCTCAGCACATACTCACACACCCTGTCCGCTTTACTCTCTGTGCACCCCTGACCGTCTCTCCAACCCTCAGCACACTCACACACCCCCCGACCCCTTTCCTCTTTGTGCACCCATAACCGTCTCTCCGACCCTCAGTTCTCACTCACACAGCCCGTCCCCTTTACTCTCTGTGCACCCGTGACCGTCTCTCTGACCCTCAGCACACTCAAACACCGTCCCCTTTACTCTCTGTGCACCCGTGACCGTCTCTCCGACCCTCAGCAAACTCACACACGCAGTCCCCTGCACTCTCTCTGCACCCATGACCGTCTCTCCGACCCTCAGCACACTCACACACACTCCGTCCCCTTTACTCTCTGTGCACCCCTGACAGTCTCTCCAACCCTCAGTACGCTCACACACACCCCGTCCCCTTTACTCTCTGTGCACCCCTGACCGTCTCTCCAACCCTCAGCACACTGACACACCCCGTCCCATTTACTCTCTGTGCAACCATGACCGTCTCTCCGACCCTCAGCACACTCACACACCCCGTCCTCTTTACTCTCTGTGCACCCATGACTGTCTGTCCGACCCTCAGCACACTCACACAGCCTGTCCCCTTTACGCTCTGTGCTGCTGTGACCGTCTCTCTGACCCTTAGCACACACACACACCCCGTCCCCTTTACTGTCTCTGCACCCGTGACCGTCTCTCCGACCCTCAGCACACTCACACACACCCTGACCCCTTTACTCTCTGTGCACCCGTGACTGTCTCTCCGACCCTCAGCACACTCACACACCCCGTCCTCTTTACTCGCTGTGCACCCATGACCGTCTCTCCGACCCTCAGCACACTCACACACACCCCATCCCCTTTTTCTCTGTGCACCCCTGACCCTCTCCGACCCTCAGCACACTCACACACACCCCGTCCCCTTTAATCTCTGTGCACCCGTGACCGTCTCTCGACCCTCAGCACACTCACACACACCCCGTCCCCTTTACTCTCTGTGCACCCCTGACAGTCTCTCCGACCCTCAGCACGCTCACACACACCCCGTCCCCTTTACTCTCTGTGCACGCGTGACTGGCTCTCCGACCGTCAACACACTCACACACCCCGTCCCCTTTACTCTCTGTGCAACCATGACCGTCTCTCCGACCCTCAGCACACTCACACACACCCTGTCCCCTTTACTCGCTGTGCACCCGTAACCGTCTCTCCGACCCTCAGCACTCACACACACCCCGTCCCCTTTACTCTCTGTGCATCCGTGACTGTCTCTCTGACTCTCAGCACACTCACACACCCCGTCCCCTTTACTCTCTGTGCACCCCTGACCGTCTCTCCCACCCTCAGCACACTCACACACCCCGTCCCATTTACTCTCTGTGCACCCGTGACTGTCTCTCCAACCCTCAGCACACTCACACACACCCCGTCCCCTTTACTCTCTGTGCACGCGTGACTGGCTCTCCGACCGTCAACACACTCACACACCCCGTCCCCTTTACTCGCTGTGCACCCGTAACCGTCTCTCCGACCCTCAGCACTCACACACACCCCGTCCCCTTTACTCTCTGTGCATCCGTGACTGTCTCTCTGACTCTCAGCACACTCACACACCCCGTCCTCTTTACTCTCTGTGCACCCATGACTGTCTGTCCGACCCTCAGCACACTCACACAGCCTGTCCCCTTTACGCTCTGTGCTCCTGTGACCATCTCTCTGACCCTTAGCAGACACACACACCCCGTCCCATTTACTGTCTCTGCAACCGTGACCGTCTCTCCGACCCTCAGCACACTCACACACACCCTGACCCCTTTACTCTCTGTGCACCCATGACCATCTCTCCGACCCTCAGCACACACACTCACACCCCGTCCCCTTTACTCTCGGTGCACTCGTGACTGTCTCTCCGACCCTCAGTGCACACTCACACACACCCCGTCCCCTTTACTCTCTCTGTACCCATGACTGGCTCTCGGACCCTCAGCACACAATCACACACCATGTCCCCTTGACTCTCTGTGCATCCCTGACCGTCTCTCCGACCCTCAGCACACTCACACACACCTCGTCCCCGTTACTCTTTGTGCACCCATTACCGTCTCTCTGACCCTCAGCACACACTCACACACACCCTGTCTCCTTTACTCTCTGTGCACCCATGACAGTCTCTCCGTCCCTCAGCACACTCAAACACCCAGTCCCCTTTACTCTCTGTGCACCTGTGAATGTCTCTCCGACCCTCAGCACACTCACACACCCCGTCCCCTTTACTCTCTGTGCACCCGTGACTGTCTCCCCGACTCTCAGCACACTCACACACCCCGTCCTCTTTACTGTCTGTGCACCCATGACTGTCTGTCCGACCCTCAGCACACTCACACAGCCTGTCCCCTTTACGCTCTGTGCTGCTGTGACCGTCTCTCTGACCCTCAGCACACACACACACCCCGTCCCCTTTACTGTCTCTGCACCCGTGACCGTCTCTCCGACCCTCAGCACACTCACACACACCCTGATCCCTTTACTCTCTGTGCACCCGTGACTGTCTCTCCGACCCTCAGCACACTCACACACCCCGTCCTCTTTACTCTCTGTGCACTCATGACCGTCTCTCCGACCCTCAGCACACTCACACACACCCCGTCCCCTTTAATCTCTGTGCACCCGTGACCGTCTCTCTGACCCTCAGCACACTCACACACACCCCGTCCCCTTTACTCTCTGTGCACCCCTGACAGTCTCTCCGACCCTCAGCACGCTCACACACAGCCCGTCCGCTTTACTCTCTGTGCACCCCTGACCGTCTCTCCAACCCTCAGCACACTCACACACCCCGTCCCATTTACTCTCTGTGCAACCATGACCGTCTCTCCGACCCTCAGCACACTCACACACACCCGGTCCCCTTTACTCTCTGTGTACCCATGACTGACTCTCCGACCATCAGCGCACACACACAGACTGTACCCTTTACTCTCTGTGCACCCATGACCATCTCTGCGACCCTCAGCACACACAAACACCCAGTCCCCTTTACTCTCTGTGCACCTGTGAATGTCTCTCAGACCCTCAGTGCACACACACACACACACACACACACACACACACACACACACACACACACCCTGTCCCCTTATTCTCTGTGCACCCATCACCGTCTCTCCGACACTCAGAACACTCACACACACCCTGTCCCCTTTACTCTCTGTGTACCCGTGACCGTCTCTCCGACCCTCAGCACACTCACACATACCCCGTCCCCTTACCTCAGCACAGTCACACCCCGTCCCCTATACTCACTGTGCACCCATGGCCGTCTCTCCGACCCTTAGCACATTCACACACCCCGTCGCCTTTACTATCTATGCACCCGGGAATGTCTCTGCGACCCTCAGCACACTCACACACCGTCCCCTTTACTCTCTCTGCACCCATGACCGTCTCTCCGACCCTCAGCATACTCAAACACACCCCGTTCCCTTTACTCTCTCTGCACCCGTGACCGTCTCTCCGAACCTCAGAACACACTCACACACACCCCCGTCCCTTTTACTCTCTGTGCAGCCATGACCGTCTCTCCGACCCTCAGCACACTCACACACACCCCGTCCCCTTTACTCTCTGTGCACCCCTGACAGTCTCTCCGACCCTCAGCACACTCACACACCCCGTCCCCTTTACTCTCTGTGCATTTGTGAATGTCTCTCCGACCCTCAACGCACACTCACACAGCCCGTCCGCTTTACTCTCTGTGCATTTGTGAATGTCTCTCCGACCCTCAACGCACACTCACACAGCCCGTCCCCATTACTCTCTGTGCACCTGTGACCCTCTCTCCGACCCTCAGCACACACAGACACACACACACACACCCCATCCCCTTTACTCTCTGTGCACCCATGACCATCTCTCCGACCCTCAGCACTCACACTCACACACCTCTTCCCGTTTACTCTCTGTGCACCAATGACCGTCTCTCCGACCCTCAGCACTCACACTCACACACCTCGTCCCGTTTACTCTCTGTGCACCCATGACCGTCTCTCCGACCCTCAGCACACTCACAGACCCCGTCCCCTTTACTGTCTGTGCACCCATGCCCGTCTCTCCGACCCTCAGCACACTCACTCATACCCCGTCCCCTTTATTCTCTGTGCTCCCGTGACCGTCTCTCCGACCCTCAGCACACACACACACACCCCGTCCCCTTTACTTTCTCTGTACCCATGACTGTCTCTCCGACCCTCAGCACACTCACTCACACCCCGTCCCCTTTACTCTCTGTGCACCCGTGATGTGTCTCTCCGACCCTCAGCACACACACACACACACACACACACACACACACACCCCGTCCCCTTTATTCTCTGTGCACCCATCACCGTCTCTCCGACACTCAGCTGACACACAAACACCCCCTGTCCCCTTTACTCTCTGTGCACCCGTCACCGTCTCTCGGTCCCTCAGCACACTCACACACCCCGTCTTCTTTACTCTCTGTGCACCTGTGAATGTCTCTCCGACCCTCAGCACACTCACACATACCTCGTCTCCTTTACTTTCTGTGCACCAATGACCGTCTCTGCGACCCTCAGCACAGTCACACCCCGTCCTCCTTACTGTGCACCCGTGACCGTCTCTCCGACCCTCAGCACACTCACACACACACCCCGTCCCCTTTACTCTGTCTGTACCCATGACCGTCTCTCCGACCCTCAGTACACTCACACACACCTTGTCCCCTTTACTCTCTGTGCACCCGTGACCGTCTCTCTGACCCTTAGCAGACACACAGACACACACTGTCCCCTTTACTCTCTGTGCACACGTGACCGTCCCTCTGCAAACTCACGCACCCCGTCCCCTTTACTCTGTGCACCCGTGACTGTCTCTCCGACCCTCAGCACACACACACACACACACACACACCGTCCCCTTTACTCTCTGTGCGCCTGGACAGTCTCTCCGACCCACAGCGCGCGCCGCGCGCACACACACACACACACACACACACACACACACACACACACACACACACACCGTCCCCTTTACTCTCTGTACACCCGTGACCGTTTCTCCAACCCTCAGCACCCACTCACACACACCCCGTCCCCTTTACTCTCTGTGCACCCATGACCATCTCTCCGACCCTCAGCACTCACACTCACACACCCCGTCCCCTTTCCTCTCTGTGCATCCCTGACCATCTCTCCGACCCTAAGCACACTCACACAGCCCGTCCCCTTTACTCTCTGTGCACCCATGACTGTCTCTCTGACCCTTGGCAGACACACACACACACCCCGTCCCCTTTACTCTCTGTGCACACGTGACCGTCTCTCCGTCCCTCTGCACACTCACACACCCCGTCCGCTTTACTCTCTGTGCATTTGTGAATGTCTCTCCGACCCTCAACGCACACTCACACAGCCCGTCCCCATTACTCTCTGTGCACCTGTGACCCTCTCTCCGACCCTCAGCACACACACACACACACACACACCCCATCCCCTTTACTCTCTGTGCACCCATGACCACCTCTCCGACCCTCAGCACGCGCGCGCGCACACACACACACACACACACACACACACACACACACACACTCTGTCCCCTTTACTCTCTGTGCACCCGTGACTGTCTCTCTGACCCTCAGCACACTCACACACCACGTCCCCTTTACTCTCTTTGCACCCGTGACTGGCTCTCCGACACTCAGCACACTCACACACCACGTCCCCTTTCCTCTCTATGCACCAATGACTGTCTCTCCGACCCTCAGCACTCACACTCACACACCTCGTCCCCTTTCCTCTCTATGCACCAATGACTGTCTCTCCGACCCTCAGCACTCACACTCACACACCCCGTCCCCTTTACTCTCTGTGCACCCATGACAGTCTCTCTGACCCTTAGCAGACACACACACACACCCCGTCCCCTTTACTCTCTGTGCACCGATGTTCGTCTCTCCGACCCTCAGCACACTCACTCATCCCATCCCCTTTACTCTCTGTGCACCCGTGACCGTCTCTCCGACCATCAGCAGACTCACTCACACCCCATTCCCTTTACTCTCTGCACCCGTCACAGTTTTGCCGACCCTCAGCACACACACACACCCTGTCCCTGTACTCTCTGTGCACCCGTGACCGTCTCTCCGAACCTCACCACACTCACACACACCTCGTCCCCTTTACTCTCTGTGCACCCGTGACTGTCTCTCCGACTCTGAGCACACTCACACACACACACACACACACACTGTCCCCTTTGCTCTGTGTGCACCCGTGAATGTCTCTCCGACCCTCAGCACACTCACACACCCCGACCCCTTTCCTCTCTGTGCACCTGTGACCCTCTCTCCGATCCTCAGCACACTTACACACACCCCGTCCCCTTTACTCTCTGTGCACCCCTGGCCCTCTCCGACCCTCAGCACACTCACACACACCCCGTCCCCTTCAATCTCTGTGCACCCGTGACCGTCTCTCCGACCCTCAGCACACTCACACACACACCCCGTCCCCTTTACTCTGTCTGTACCCATGACCGTCTCTCCGACCCTCAGTACACACACACACACCTTGTCCCCTTTACTCTCTGTGCACCCGTGACCGTCTCTCTGACCCTTAGCAGACACACAGACACACACTGTCCCCTTTACTCTCTGTGCACACGTGACCGTCTCTCCGTCCCTCTGCAAACTCACGCACCCCGTCCCCTTTACTCTGTGCACCAGTGACTGTCTCTCCGACCCTCAGCACACACACACACACACACACACACACACACACACACACACACACACACCCTGTCCCCTTTACTCTCTGTATACCCGTGACCGTCTCTCCGACCCTCAGCACACTCACACATACCCCATCTCGTTTACTCTCTGTGCACCCGTGACTGGCTCTCCGACCCTCAGCACCCTCACACACCCCGTCTCCTTTACTCTCTGTGCACTCTTGACCGTCTCTCCGACCCTCAGCACACTCACACACACCCCGTCCCCTTCAATCTCTGTGCACCCGTGACCGTCTCTCCGACCCTCAGCACACTCACACACACACCCCGTCCCCTGTACTCTGTCTGTACCCATGACCGTCTCTCCGACCCTCAGTACACACACACACACCTTGTCCCCTTTACTCTCTGTGCACCCGTGACCGTCTCTCTGACCCTTAGCAGACACACAGACACACACTGTCCCCTTCACTCTCTGTGCACACGTGACCGTCTCTCCGTCCCTCTGCAAACTCACGCACCCCGTCCCCTTTACTCTGTGCACCAGTGACTGTCTCTCCGACCCTCAGCACACACACACACACACACCGTCCCCTTTACTCTCTGTGCGCCTGGACAGTCTCTCCGACCCTCAGCACACTCACACATACCCCATCTCGTTTACTCTCTGTGCACCCGTGACTGGCTCTCCGACCCTCAGCACACTCACACACCCCGTCTCCTTTACTCTCTGTGCACTCTTGACCGTCTCTCCGACCCTCAGCACACTCACACACCCCGTCCCCTTTACTCTCTGTGCACCCGTGACCATCTCTCCGACCCTCAGCACACTCACACACCCGATCCCCTTTACTCTCTGTGCACCCATGAACGTCTCTCTGAGCCTTAGCACACACACACACACACACACCCCATGTCCCCTTCACTCTCTGTGCACACGTGACCGTCTCACGGTCCCTTAGCACACTCACACACCCTGTCCCCTTTACTCTCTGTGCACCAGTGACTGGCTCTCCGATCCTCAGCACACTCACACACCCCGTCCCCTTTACTCTCTGTGCACCCATGACCGTCTCTCTGACCCTCAGCAGACACACACACACACCCCGTCCCCTTTACTCTCTGTGCACCGATGTTCGTCTCTCTGACCCTCAGCACACTCACTTATCCCATCCCCTTTACTCTCTGTGCACCCGTGACCGTCTCTCCGACCATCAGCAGACTCACTCACACCCCATTCCCTTTACTCTCTGCACCCGTCACAGTTTTGCCGACCCTCAGCACACACACACACCCTGTCCCTGTACTCTCTGTGCACCCGTGACCGTCTCTCCGAACCTCACCACACTCACACACACCTCGTCCCCTTTACTCTCTGTGCACCCGTGACTGTCTCTCCGACTCTGAGCACACTCACACACACACACACACACACACACTGTCCCCTTTGCTCTGTGTGCACCCGTGACTGTCTCTCCGACCCTGAGCACACTCACACACCCTGTCCCCTTTACTCTCTGTGCACCTGTGACCGTCTCTCCAACCCTCAGCACACTCACACACCCCGACCCCTTTCCTCTCTGTGCACCTGTGACCGTCTCTCCGATCCTCAGCACACTTACACACACACCGTCCTCTTTACTCTCTGTGCACCCCTGACCCTCTCCGACCCTCAGCACACACACACACACACACACACCGTCCCCTTTACTCTCTGTGCACCTGGACAGTCTCTCCGACCCACAGCGCGCGCGCAGCGCGCACACACACACACACACACACACACACACACACACACACCGTCCCCTTTACTCTCTGTGCACCTGGACAGTCTCTCCGACCCTCAGCACACTCACACAGCCCGTCCCCTTTGCTCTGTGCACCCGTAACCGTTTCTCCAACCCTCAGCACCCACTCACACACACCCCGTCCCCTTTACTCTCTGTGCACCCATGACCGTCTCTCCGACCCTCAGCACTCACACTCACACACCCCGTCCCCTTTACTCTCTGTGCATCCCTGACCATCTCTCCGACCCTAAGCACACTCACACAGCCCGTCCCCTTTACTCTCTGTGCACCCATGACTGTCTCTCTGACGCTTGGCAGACACACACACACACACCCCGTCCCCTTTACTCTCTGTGCACACGTGACCGTCTCTCCGTCCCTCTGCACACTCACACACCCCGTCCGCTTTACTCTCTGTGCATTTGTGAATGTCTCTCCGACCCTCAACGCACACTCACACAGCCCGTCCCCATTACTCTCTGTGCACCTGTGACCCTCTCTCCGACCCTCAGCACACACACACACACACACACACACCCCATCCCCTTTACTCTCTGTGCACCCATGACCATCTCTCCGACACTCGGCCCCGCGCGTGCGCACACGCACACACACACACACACACACACACACACACACACACACACTCTGTCCCCTTTACTCTCTGTGCACCCGTGACTGGCTCTCCGACCCTCAGCACACTCACACACCACGTCCCCTTTACTCTCTATGCACCAATGACTGTCTCTCCGACGCTCAGCACTCACACTCACACACCTCGTCCCGTTTACTCTCTGTGCACCAATGACCGTCTCTCCGACCCTCAGCACTCACACTCACACACCTCGTCCCGTTTACTCTCTGTGCACCCGTGACCGTCTCTCCGACGCTCAGCACACTCACACACACCCCGTCCCCTTTACTCTCTGTGCACCCGTGACTGGCTCTCCGACCCTCAGCACACTCACACACTCCGCCCCCTTTACTCTCTGTGCACCCGTGACCATCTCTCCGACCCTCAGCACACTCACACACCCGATCCCCTTTACTCTCTGTGCACCCATGAACGTCTCTCTGAGCCTTAGCACACACACACACACACCCCCTGTCCCCTTCACTCTCTGTGCACACGTGACCGTCTCTCGGTCCCTTAGCACACTCACACACCCTGTCCCCTTTACTCTCTGTGCACCAGTGACTGGCTCTCCGAACCTCAGCACACTCACACACCCCATCCCCTTTACTCTGTCTGTACCCGTGACCGTCTCTCTGACCCTTAGCAGACACACAGACACACACTGTCCCCTTTACTCTCTGTGCACACGTGACCGTCTCTCCGTCCCTCTGCAAACTCACGCACCCCGTCCCCTTTACTCTGTGCACCCGTGACTGTCTCTCCGACCCTCAGCACACACACACACACACACACACACACCGTCCCCTTTACTCTCTGTGCGCCTGGACAGTCTCTCCGACCCACAGCGCACGCACGCACGCACACACACACACACACACACACCGTCCCCTTTACTCTCTGTGCACCTGGACAGTCTCTCCGACCCTCAGCACACTCACACAGCCCGTCCCCTTTGCTCTGTGCACCCGTGACCGTTTCTCCAACCCTCAGCACCCACTCACACATACCCCGTCCCCTTTACTCTCTGTGCACCCATGACCGTCTCTCCGACCCTCAGCACTCACACTCACACACCCCGTCCCCTTTACTCTCTATGCACCAATGACCGTCTCTCCGACCCTCAGCACTCACACTCACACACCTCGTCCCGTTTACTCTCTGTGCACCCGTGACCGTCTCTCCGACGCTCAGCACACTCACACACACCCCGTCCCCTTTACTCTCTGTGCACCCGTGACTGGCTCTCCGACCCTCAGCACACTCACACACCCCGCCCCCTTTACTCTCTGTGCACCCGTGACCATCTCTCCGACCCTCAGCACACTCACACACCCGATCCCCTTTACTCTCTGTGCACCCATGAACGTCTCTCTGAGCCTTAGCACACACACACACACACCCCCTGTCCCCTTCACTCTCTGTGCACACGTGACCGTCTCTCGGTCCCTTAGCACACTCACACACCCTGTCCCCTTTACTCTCTGTGCACCAGTGACTGGCTCTCCGAACCTCAGCACACTCACACACCCCATCCCCTTTACTCTGTCTGTACCCGTGACCGTCTCTCTGACCCTTAGCAGACACACAGACACACACTGTCCCCTTTACTCTCTGTGCACACGTGACCGTCTCTCCGTCCCTCTGCAAACTCACGCACCCCGTCCCCTTTACTCTGTGCACCCGTGACTGTCTCTCCGACCCTCAGCACACACACACACACACACACACACCGTCCCCTTTACTCTCTGTGCGCCTGGACAGTCTCTCCGACCCACAGCGCGCGCACGCACGCACACACACACACACACACACACCGTCCCCTTTACTCTCTGTGCACCTGGACAGTCTCTCCGACCCTCAGCACACTCACACAGCCCGTCCCCTTTGCTCTGTGCACCCGTGACCGTTTCTCCAACCCTCAGCACCCACTCACACACACCCCGTCCCCTTTACTCTCTGTGCACCCATGACCGTCTCTCCGACCCTCAGCACTCACACTCACACACCCCGTCCCCTTTCCTCTCTGTGCATACCTGACCATCTCTCCGACCCTAAGCACACTCACACAGCCCGTCCCCTTTACTCTCTGTGCACCCATGACTGTCTCTCTGACCCTTGGCAGACACACACACACACCCCGTCCCCTTTACTCTCTGTGCACACGTGACCGTCTCTCCGTCCCTCTGCACACTCACGCACCACGTCCCCTTTACTCTCTTTGCACCCGTGACTGGCTCTCCGACACTCAGCACACTCACACACCACGTCCCCTTTCCTCTCTATGCACCAATGACTGTCTCTCCGACCCTCAGCACTCACACTCACACACCTCGTCCCGTTTAATCTCTGTGCACCAATGACCGTCTCTCCGACGCTCAGCACACTCACACACACCCCGTCCCCTTTACTCTCTGTGCACCCGTGACTGGCTCTCCGACCCTCAGCACACTCACACACCCCACCCCCTTAACTCGCTGTGCACCCGTGACCATCTCTCCGAACCTCACCACACTCACACACACCTCGTCCCCTTTACTCTCTGTGCACCCGTGACTGTCTCTCCGACTCTGAGCACACTCACACACACACACACACACACACACACACACACTGTCCCCTTTGCTCTGTGTGCACCCGTGACTGTCTCTCCGACCCTCAGCACACTCACACACCCCGACCCCTTTCCTCTCTGTGCACCTGTGACCGTCTCTCCGATCCTCAGCACACTTACACACACCCCGTCCCCTTTACTCTCTGTGCACCCCTGGCCCTCTCCGACCCTCAGCACACTCACACACACCCCGTCCCCTTCAATCTCTGTGCACACCCGTGACCGTCTCTCCGACCCTCAGCACACTCACACACACACCCCGTCCCCTTTACTCTGTCTGTACCCATGACCGTCTCTCCGACCCTCAGTACACACACACACACCTTGTCCCCTTTACTCTCTGTGCACCCGTGACCGTCTCTCTGACCCTTAGCAGACACACAGACACACACTGTCCCCTTTACTCTCTGTGCACACGTGACCGTCTCTCCGTCCCTCTGCAAACTCACGCACCCCGTCCCCTTTACTCTGCGCACCCGTGACTGTCTCTCCGACCCTCAGCACACACACACACACACACACCGTCCCCTTTACTCTCTGTGCGCCTGGACAGTCTCTCCGACCCACAGCGCACGCGCGCACACACACACACACACACACACACACACACACACACACACACACACACACACACACACACACCGTCCCCTTTACTCTCTGTACACCTGGACAGTCTCTCCGACCCTCAGCACACTCACACAGCCCGTCCCCTTTGCTCTGTGCACCCGTGACCGTTTCTCCAACCCTCAGCACCCACTCACACACACCACGTCCCCTTTACTCTCTGTGCACCCATGACCGTCTCTCCGACCCTCAGCACTCACACTCACACACCCCGTCCCCTTTCCTCTCTGTGCATCCCTGACCATCTCTCCGACCCTAAGCACACTCACACAGCCCGTCCCCATTACTCTCTGTGCACCTGTGACCCTCTCTCCGACCCTCAGCACACACACACACACACACACACACACACACCCCATCCCCTTTACTCTCTGTGCACCCGTGACTGTCTCTCTGACCCTCAGCACACTCACACACCACGTCCCCTTTCCTCTCTATGCACCAATGACTGTCTCTCCGACCCTCAGCACTCACACTCACACACCTCGTCCCGTTTACTCTCTGTGCACCAATGGACCGTCTCTCCGACGCTCAGCACACTCACACACACCCCGTCCCCTTTACTCTCTGTGCACCCGTGACTGGCTCTCCGACCCTCAGCACACTCACACACCCCGCCCCCTTTACTCTCTGTGCACACGTGACCGTCTCTCCGTCCCTCTGCACACTCACACACCCCGTCCGCTTTACTCTCTGTGCATTTGTGAATGTCTCTCCGACCCTCAACGCACACTCACACAGCCCGTCCCCATTACTCTCTGTGCACCTGTGACCCTCTCTCCGACCCTCAGCACACACACACACACACACACACACACCCCATCCCCTTTACTCTCTGTGCACCCATGACCATCTCTCCGACCCTCAGCACGCGCGCGCGCACACACACACACACACACACACACACACTCTGTCCCCTTTACTCTCTGTGCACCCGTGACTGTCTCTCTGACCCTCAGCACACTCACACACCACGTCCCCTTTCCTCTCTATGCACCAATGACTGTCTCTCCGACCCTCAGCACACTCACACACACCCCGTCCCCTTTACTCTCTGTGCACCCGTGACTGGCTCTCCGACCCTCAGCACACTCACACACCCCGCCCCCTTTACTCTCTGTGCACCCGTGACCATCTCTCCGACCCTCAGCACACTCACACACCCCGTCCCCTTTACTCTCTGTGCACCCATGACCGTCTCTCTGACCCTTAGCAGACACACACACACACACCCCGTCCCCTTTACTCTCTGTGCACCGATGTTCGTCTCTCCGACCCTCAGCACACTCACTCATCCCATCCCCTTTACTCTCTGTGCACCCGTGACCGTCTCTCTGACCATCAGCAGACTCACTCACACCCCATTCCCTTTACTCTCTGCACCCGTCACAGTTTTGCCGACCCTCAGCACACACACACACACCCTGTCCCTGTACTCTCTGTGCACCCGTGACCGTCTCTCCGAACCTCACCACACTCACACACACCTCGTCCCCTTTACTCTCTGTGCACCCGTGACTGTCTCTCCGACTCTGAGCACACTCACACACACACACACACACACACACACACACACACACTGTCCCCTTTGCTCTGTGTGCACCCGTGACTGTCTCTCCGACCCTCAGCACACTCACACACCCCGACCCCTTTCCTCTCTGTGCACCTGTGACCGTCTCTCCGATCCTCAGCACACTTACACACACCCTGTCCCCTTTACTCTCTGTGCACCCCTGGCCCTCTCCGACCCTCAGCACACTCACACACACCCCGTCCCCTTCAATCTCTGTGCACCCGTGACCGTCTCTCCGACCCTCAGCACACTCACACACACACCCCGTCCCCTTTACTCTGTCTGTACCCATGACCGTCTCTCCGACCCCTCAGTACACACACACACACCTTGTCCCCTTTACTCTCTGTGCACCCGTGACCGTCTCTCTGACCCTTAGCAGACACACAGACACACACTGTCCCCTTTACTCTCTGTGCACACGTGACCGTCTCTCCGTCCCTCTGCAAACTCACGCACCCCGTCCCCTTTACTCTGTGCACCCGTGACTGTCTCTCCGACCCTCAGCACACACACACACACACACCGTCCCCTTTACTCTCTGTGCGCCTGGACAGTCTCTCCGACCCACAGCGCACGCGCGCAACACACACACACACACACACACACACACACACACACACACACACACACACACACACACACACACACACACACACACACACACACCGTCCCCTTTACTCTCTGTGCACCTGGACAGTCTCTCCGACCCTCAGCACACTCACACAGCCCGTCCGCTTTACTCTCTGTGCATTTGTGAATGTCTCTCCGACCCTCAACGCACACTCACACAGCCCGTCCCCATTACTCTCTGTGCACCTGTGACCCTCTCTCCGACCCTCAGCACACACACACACACACACCCCATCCCCTTTACTCTCTGTGCACCCATGACCATCTCTCCGACCCTCAGCACGCGCGCGCACACACACACACACACACACACACACACACACACACACACACACACTCTGTCCCCTTTACTCTCTGTGCACCCGTGACTGTCTCTCTGACCCTCAGCACACTCACACACCACGTCCCCTTTACTCTCTTTGCACCCGTGACTGGCTCTCCGACCCTCAGCACACTCACACACCACGTCCCCTTTATTCTCTATGGACCAATGACTGTCTCTCCGACCCTCAGCACTCACACTCACACACCTCGTCCCGTTTACTCTCTGTGCACCAATGACCGTCTCTCCGACCCTCAGCACACACACACACACACACACACACAGTCCCCTTTACTCTCTGTGCGCCTGGACAGTCTCTCCGACCCACAGCGCGCGCACGCACACACACACACACACACACACACACACACACACACACACACACACACCGTCCCCTTTACTCTCTGTGCACCTGGACAGTCTCTCCGACCCTCAGCACACTCACACAGCCTGTCCCCTTTACTCTCTGTGCACCCATGACTGTCTCTCTGACCCTTGGCAGACACACACACACACCCCGTCCCCTTTACTCTCTGTGCACACGTGACCGTCTCTCCGTCCCTCTGCACACTCACACACCCCGTCCGCTTTACTCTCTGTGCATTTGTGAATGTCTCTCCGACCCTCAACGCACACTCACACAGCCCGTCCCCATTACTCTCTGTGCACCTGTGACCCTCTCTCCGACCCTCAGCACACACACACACCCCATCCCCTTTACTCTCTGTGCACCCATGACCATCTCTCCGACCCTCAGCACGCGCGCGCACACACACACACACACACACACACACACACACACACACACACTCTGTCCCATTTACTCTCTGTGCACCCGTGACTGTCTCTCTGACCCTCAGCACACTCACACACCACGTCCCCTTTACTCTCTTTGCACCCGTGACTGGCTCTCCGACCCTCAGCACACTCACACACCACGTCCCCTTTACTCTCTATGCACCAATGACTGTCTCTCCGACCCTCAGCACTCACACTCACACACCTCGTCCCGTTTACTCTCTGTGCACCAATGACCGTCTCTCCGACGCTCAGCACACTCACACACACCCCGTCCCCTTTACTCTCTGTGCACCCGTGACTGGCTCTCCGACCCTCAGCACACTCACACACCCCGCCCCCTTTACTCTCTGTGCACCCGTGACCATCTCTCCGACCCTCAGCACACTCACACACCCCGTCCCCTTTACTCTCTGTGCACCGATGTTCGTCTCTCCGACCCTCAGCACACTCACTCATCCCATCCCCTTTACTCTCTGTGCACCCGTGACCGTCTCTCCGACCATCAGCAGACTCACTCACACCCCATTCCCTTTACTCTCTGCACCCGTCACAGTTTTGCCGACCCTCAGCACACACACACACACCCTGTCCCTGTACTCTCTGTGCACCCGTGACCGTCTCTCCGAACCTCACCACACTCACACACACACACACACCCTGTCCCCTTTACTCTCTGTATACCCGTGACCGTCTCTCCGACCCTCAGCACACTCACACATACCCCATCTCGTTTACTCTCTGTGCACCCGTGACTGGCTCTCCGACCCTCAGCACACTCACACACCCCGTCCCCTTTACTCTCTGTGCACTCTTGACCGTCTCTCCGACCCTCAGCACACTCACACACACCCCGTCCCCTTTACTCTCTGTGCACCCGTGACCGTCTCTCCGACGCTCAGCACACTCACACACACCCCGTCCCTTTACTCTCTGTGCACCCGTGACTGGCTCTCCGACCCTCAGCACACTCACACACCCCGTCCCCTTTACTCTCTGTGCACCCGTGACCATCTCTCCGACCCTCAGCACACTCACACACCCGATCCCCTTTACTCTCTGTGCACCCATGAACGTCTCTCTGAGCCTTAGCACACACACACACACACCCCCTGTCCCTTCACTCTCTGTGCACACGTGACCGTCTCTCGGTCCCTTAGCACACTCACACACCCTGTCCCCTTTACTCTCTGTGCACCAGTGACTGGCTCTCCGATCCTCAGCACACTCACACACCCCGTCCCCTTTACTCTCTGTGCACCCATGACCGTCTCTCTGACCCTTAGCAGACACACACACACACCCCGTCCCTTTTACTCTCTGTGCACCGATGTTCGTCTCTCCGACCCTCAGCACACTCACTCATCCCATCCCCTTTACTCTCTGTGCACCCGTGACCGTCTCTCCGACCATCAGCAGACTCACTCACACCCCATTCCCTTTACTCTCTGTGCACCCGTGACTGTCTCTCCGACTCTGAGCACACTCACACACACACACACACACACACTGTCCCCTTTACTCTGTCTGTACCCATGACCATCTCTCCGACCCTCAGCACGCGCGCGCGCGCACACACACACACACACACACACACACACACACACACACACACACACACACACACTCTGTCCCCTTTACTCTCTGTGCACCCGTGACTGTCTCTCTGACCCTCAGCACACTCACACACCACGTCCCCTCTTTACTCTCTTTGCACCCGTGACTGGCTCTCCGACCCTCAGCACACTCACACACCACGTCCCCTTTACTCTCTATGCACCAATGACTGTCTCTCCGACCCTCAGCACTCACACTCACACACCTCGTCCCCGTTTACTCTCTGTGCACCAATGACCGTCTCTCCGACGCTCAGCACACTCACACACACCCCGTCCCCTTTACTCTCTGTGCACCCGTGACTGGCTCTCCGACCCTCAGCACACTCACACACCCCGCCCCCTTTACTCTCTGTGCACCCGTGACCATCTCTCCGACCCTCAGCACACTCACACACCCGATCCCCTTTACTCTCTGTGCACCCATGAACGTCTCTCTGAGCCTTAGCACACACACACACACACCCCCTGTCCCCTTCACTCTCTGTGCACACGTGACCGTCTCTCGGTCCCTTAGCACACTCACACACCCTGTCCCCTTTACTCTCTGTGCACCAGTGACTGGCTCTCCGATCCTCAGCACACTCACACACCCCGTCCCCTTTACTCTCTGTGCACCCATGACCGTCTCTCTGACCCTTAGCAGACACACACACACACCCCGTCCCCTTTACTCTCTGTGCACCGATGTTCGTCTCTCCGACCCTCAGCACACTCACTCATCCCATCCCCTTTACTCTCTGTGCACCCGTGACCGTCTCTCCGAACCTCACCACACTCACACACACCTTGTCCCCTTTACTCTCTGTGCACCCGTGACTGTCTCTCCGACTCTGAGCACACTCACACACACACACACACACACTGTCCCCTTTGCTCTGTGTGCACCCGTGACTGTCTCTCCGACCCTCAGCACACTCACACACCCCGACCCCTTTCCTCTCTGTGCACCTGTGACCGTCTCTCCGATCCTCAGCACACTTACACACACCCCGTCCCCTTTACTCTCTGTGCACCCCTGGCCCTCTCCGACCCTCAGCACACTCACACACACCCCGTCCCCTTCAATCTCTGTGCACACGTGACCGTCTCTCCGACCCTCAGCACACTCACACACACACCCCGTCCCCTTTACTCTGTCTGTACCCATGACCGTCTCTCCGACCCTCAGTACACACACACACACCTTGTCCCCTTTACTCTCTGTGCACCCGTGACCGTCTCTCTGACCCTTAGCAGACACACAGACACACACTGTCCCCTTTACTCTCTGTGCACACGTGACCGTCTCTCCGTCCCTCTGCAAACTCACGCACCCCGTCCCCTTTACTCTGTGCACCCGTGACTGTCTCTCTGACCCTCAGCACACACACACACACACACACACCGTCCCCTTTAATCTCTGTGCGCCTGGACAGTCTCTCCGACCCACAGCGCGCGCACGCGCGCACGCACGCACACACACACACACACACACACACACACACACACACACAAACACACACACCGTCCCCTTTACTCTCTGTGCACCTGGACAGTCTCTCCGACCCTCAGCACACTCACACAGCCCGTCCCCTTTGCTCTGTGCACCCGTGACCGTTTCTCCAACCCTCAGCACCCACTCACACACACCCCGTCCCCTTTACTCTCTGTGCATCCCTGACCATCTCTCCGACCCTAAGCACACTCACACAGCCCGTCCTCTTTACTCTCTGTGCACCCATGACTGTCTCTCTGACCCTTGGCAGACACACACACACACCCCGTCCCCTTTACTCTCTGTGCACACGTGACCGTCTCTCCGTCCCTCTGCACACTCACACACCCCGTCCGCTTTACTCTCTGTGCATTTGTGAATGTCTCTCCGACCCTCAACGCACACTCACACAGCCCGTCCCCATTACTCTCTGTGCACCTGTGACCCTCTCTCCGACCCTCAGCACACACACACACACACACACACACACCCCATCCCCTTTACTCTCTGTGCACCCATGACCATCTCTCCGACCCTCAGCACGCGCGCACACACACACACGCACACACACACTCTGTCCCCCCTTTACTCTCTGTGCACCCGTGACTGTCTCTCTGACCCTCAGCACACTCACACACCACGTCCCCTTTACTCTCTTTGCACCCGTGACTGGCTCTCCGACCCTCAGCACACTCACACACCACGTCCCCTTTACTCTCTATGCACCAATGACTGTCTCTCCGACCCTCAGCACTCACACTCACACACCTCGTCCCGTTTACTCTCTGTGCACCAATGACCGTCTCTCCGACCCTCAGCGCTCACACTCACACACCTCGTCCCGTTTACTCTCTGTGCACCCATGACCGTCTCTCCGACCCTCAGCACACTCACAGACCCCGTCCCCTTTACTCTCTGTGCACCCATGCCCGTCTCTCCGACCCTCAGCACACTCACTCATACCCCGTCCCCTTTATTCTCTGTGCTCCCGTGACCGTCTCTCCGACCCTCAGCACACACACACACACACACCCCGTCCCCTTTACTTTCTCTGTACCCAAGACTGTCTCTCCGACCCTCAGCACACTCACTCACACCCCGTCCCCTTTACTCTCTGTGCACCCGTGACTGTCTCTCCGACCCTCAGCACACACACACACACACACACCCTGTCCCCTTTACTCTCTGTATACCCGTGACCGTCTCTCCGACCCTCAGCACACTCACACATACCCCATCTCGTTTACTCTCTGTGCACCCGTGACTGGCTCTCCGACCCTCAGCACACTCACACACACCCCGTCCCCTTTACTCTCTGTGCACCCGTGACCGTCTCTCCGACGCTCAGCACACTCACACACACCCCGTCCCCTTTACTCTCTGTGCACCCGTGACTGGCTCTCCGACCCTCAGCACACTCACACACCCCGTCCCCTTTACTCTCTGTGCACCCGTGACCATCTCTCCGACCCTCAGCACACTCACACACCCGATCCCCTTTACTCTGTGTGCACCCATGAACATCTCTCTGACCCTTAGCAGACACACACACACACCCCATTCCCTTTACTCTCTGCACCCGTCACAGTTTTGCCGACCCTCAGCACACACACACACCCTGTCCCTGTACTCTCTGTGCACCCGTGACCGTCTCTCCGAACCTCACCACACTCACACACACCTCGTCCCCTTTACTCTCTGTGCACCCGTGACCGTCTCTCCAACCCTCAGCACTCATACTCACACACCCCGTCCCCTTTACTCTCTGTGCATCCCTGACCATCTCTCCGACCCTAAGCACACTCACACAGCCCGTCCCCTTTACTCTCTGTGCACCCATGACTGTCTCTCTGACCCTTGGCAGACACACACACACACCCCGTCCCCTTTACTCTCTGTGCACACGTAACCGTCTCTCCGTCCCTCTGCACACTCACACACCCCGTCCGCTTTACTCTCTGTGCATTTGTGAATGTCTCTCCGACCCTCAACGCACACTCACACAGCCCGTCCCCATTACTCTCTGTGCACCTGTGACCCTCTCTCCGACCCTCAGCACACACACACACACACACACACACACACACACACACACACACACACCCCATCCCCTTTACTCTCTGTGCACCCATGACCATCTCTCCGACCCTCAGCACGCGCGCGCACACACACACACACACACACACACACTCTGTCCCCTTTACTCTCTGTGCACCCGTGACTGTCTCTCTGACCCTCAGCACACTCACACACCACGTCCCCTTTACTCTCTTTGCACCCGTGACTGGCTCTCCGACCCTCAGCACACTCACACACCACGTCCCCTTTACTCTCTATGCACCAATGACTGTCTCTCCGACCCTCAGCACTCACACTCACACACCTCGTCCCGTTTACTCTCTGTGCAACAATGACCGTCTCTCCGACCCTCAGCACTCACACTCACACACCTCGTCCCGTTTACTCTCTGTGCACCCATGACCGTCTCTCCGACCCTCAGCACACTCACAGACCCCGTCCCCTTTACTCTCTGTGCACCCGTGACTGTCTCTCCGACCGTCAGCACACACACACTCACACACACACCCCGTCCCCTTTACTTTCTCTGCACCCATGACTGTCTCTCCGACCCTCAGCACACTCACTCACACCCCGTCCCCTTTACTCTCTGTGCACCCGTGATGTGTCTCTCCGACCCTCAGCACACACACACACACACACACACCCCGTCCCCTTTATTCTCTGTGCACCCGTCACCGTCTCTCAGTCCCTCAGCACACTCACACACCCCGTCTTCTTTACTCTCTGTGCACCTGTGAATGTCTCTCCGAGCCTCAACACACAGTCACACACACCCCGTTCCCTTTACTCTCTGTGCACACGTGACCGTCTCTCCGACCCTCAGCACACTCACACATACCACGTCTCCTTTACTCTCTGTGCACACGTGACCGTCTCTCCGACCCTCAGCACACTCACACATACCCCGTCTTCTTTACTCTCTGTGCACCCATGAACGTCTCTCTGCCCCTTAGCAGACACACAAACACCCCCTGTCCCCTGTACTCTGTATGCACCCGTCACCGTCTCTCGGTCCCTCAGCACACTCACACACCCCGTCTTCTTTACTCTCTGTGCACCTGTGAATGTCTCTCCGAGCCTCAACACACACTCACACACACCCCGTTCCCTTTACTCTCTGTGCACACGTGACCGTCTCTCCGACCCTCAGCACGCGCGCACCCACACACACACACACACACACACACACACACACACACACACACACACACACACACACTCTGTCCCCTTTACTCTCTGTGCACCCGTGACTGTCTCTCTGATCCTCAGCACACTCACACACCACGTCCCCTTTACTCTCTTTGCACCCGTGACTGGCTCTCCGACCCTCAGCACACTCACACACCACGTCCCCTTTACTCTCTGTGCACCAATGACTGTCTGTCCGACCCTCAGCACTCACACTCACACACCTCGTCCCGTTTACTCTCTGTGCACCAATGACCGTCTCTCCGACCCTCAGCACACACACACACACACCCCGTCCCCTTTACTTTCTCTGTACCCATGACTGTCTCTCCGACCCTCAGCACACTCACTCACACCCCGTCCCCTTTACTCTCTGTGCACCCGTGATGTGTCTCTCCGACCCTCAGCACACACACACACACACCCCGTCCCCTTTATTCTCTGTGCACCCATCACCGTCTCTCCGACACTCAGCTGACACACAAACACCCCCTGTCCCCTTTACTCTCTGTGCACCCGTCACCGTCTCTCGGTCCCTCAGCACACTCACACACCCCGTCTTCTTTACTCTCTGTGCACCTGTGAATGTCTCTCTGAGCCTCAACACACACTCACACACACCCCGTTCCCTTTACTCTCTGTGCACACGTGACCGTCTCTCCGACCCTCAGCACACTCACACATACCACGTCTCCTTTACTTTCTGTGCACCAATGACCGTCTCTGCGACCCTCAGCACAGTCACACCCCGTCCCCCTTACTCACTGTGCACCCGTGACCGTCTCTCCGACCCTCAGCATACTCACACACCCTGTCCCCTTTACTCTCTGTGCACCCGTGACCGTCTCTCCGACCCTCAGCACCCACTCACACACACCCCGTCCCCTTTACTCTCTGTGCATCCCTGACCATCTCTCCGACCCTAAGCACAATCACACAGCCCGTCCCCTTTACTCTCTGTGCACCCATGACTGTCTCTCTGACCCTTGGCAGACACACACACACACCCCGTCCCCTTTACTCTCTGTGCACACGTGACCGTCTCTCCGTCCCTCTGCACACTCACACACCCCGTCCGCTTTACTCTCTGTGCATTTGTGAATGTCTCTCCGACCCTCAACGCACACTCACACAGCCCGTCCCCATTACTCTCTGTGCACCTGTGACCCTCTCTCCGACCCTCAGCACACACACACACACACACACACACACCCCATCCCCTTTACTCTCTGTGCACCCATGACCATCTCTCCGACCCTCAGCACGCGCGCGCACACACACACACACACACACACACACACACACACACACACACACACACACACACACACACACTCTGTCCCCTTTACTCTCTGTGCACCCGTGACTGTCTCTCTGACCCTCAGCACACTCACACACCACGTCCCCTTTACTCTCTTTGCACCCGTGACTGGCTCTCCGACCCTCAGCACACTCACACACCACGTCCCCTTTACTCTCTATGCACCAATGACTGTCTCTCCGACCCTCAGCACTCACACTCACACACCTCGTCCCGTTTACTCTCTGTGCACCAATGACCGTCTCTCCGACCCTCAGCACTCACACTCACACACCTCGTCCCGTTTACTCTCTGTGCACCCATGACCGTCTCTCCGACCCTCAGCACACTCACTCATACCCCGTCCCCTTTATTCTCTGTGCTCCCGTGACCGTCTCTCCGACCCTCAGCACAAACACACACACACCCCGTCCCCTTTACTTTCTCTGTACCCATGACTGTCTCTCCGACCCTCAGCACACTCACTCACACCCCGTCCCCTTTACTCTCTGTGCACCCGTGATGTGTCTCTCCGACCCTCAGCACACTCACACACACTGTCCCCGTTACTCTCTGTGCACCCGTGACTGTCTCTCCGACCCTCAGCACACACACACACACACACACACCCTGTCCCCTTTACTCTCTGTATACCCGTGACCGTCTCTCCGACCCTCAGCACACTCACACATACCCCATCTCGTTTACTCTCTATGCACCCGTGACTGGCTCTCCGACCCTCAGCACACTCACACACCCCGTCCCCTTTACTCACTGTGCACTCTTGACCGTCTCTCCGACCCTCAGCACACTCACACACACCCCGTCCCCTTTACTCTCTGTGCACCCGTGACCGTCTCTCCGACGCTCAGCACACTCACACACACCCCGTCCCCTTTACTCTCTGTGCACCCGTGACTGGCTCTCCGACCCTCAGCACACTCACACACCCCGTCCCCTTTACTCTCTGTGCACCCGTGACCATCTCTCCGACCCTCAGCACACTCACACACCCGATCCCCTGTACTCTCTGTGCACCCATGAACATCTCTCTGAGCCTTAGCACACACACACACACACACCCCCTGTCCCCTTCACTCTCTGTGCACACGTGACCGTCTCTCGGTCCCTTAGCACACTCACACACCCTGTCCCCTTTACTCTCTGTTCACCAGTGACTGGCTCTCCGATCCTCAGCACACTCACACACCCCGTCCCCTTTATTCTCTGTGCACCCATGACCGTCTCTCTGACCCTTAGCAGACACACACACACACCCCGTCCCCTTTACTCTCTGTGCACCGATGTTCGTCTCTCCGACCCTCAGCACACTCACTCATCCCATCCCCTTTACTCTCTGTGCACCCGTGACCGTCTCTCCGACCATCAGCAGACTCACTCACACCCCATTCCCTTTACTCTCTGCACCTGTCACAGTTTTGCCGACCCTCAGCACACACACACACCCTGTCCCTGTACTCTCTGTGCACCCGTGACCGTCTCTCCGAACCTCACCACACTCACACACACCTCATACCCTTTACTCTCTGTGCACCCGTGACTGTCTCTCCGACTCTGAGCACACTCACACACACACACACACACACACACACACACACACACTGTCCCCTTTGCTCTGTGTGCACCCGTGACTGTCTCTCCGACTCTGAGCACACTCACACACCCTGTCCCCTTTACTCTCTGTGCACCTGTGACCGTCTCTCCGACCCTCAGCACACTCACACACCCCGACCCCTTTCCTCTCTGTGCACCTGTGACCATCTCTCCGATCCTCAGCACACTTACACACACCCCGTCCCCTTTACTCTCTGTGCACCCCTGGCCCTCTCCGACCCTCAGCACACTCACACACACCCCGTCCCCTTCAATCTCTGTGCACCCGTGACCGTCTCTCCGACCCTCAGTACACACACACACACCTTGTCCCCTTTACTCTCTGTGCACCCGTGACCGTCTCTCTAACCCTTAGCAGACACACAGACACACACTGTCCCCTTTACTCTCTGTGCACACGTGACCGTCTCTCCGTCCCTCTGCAAACTCACGCACCCCGTCCCCTTTACTCTGTGCACCCGTGACTGTCTCTCCGACCCTCAGCACACACACACACACACACCGTCCCCTTTACTCTCTGTGCACCTGGACAGTCTCTCCGACCCTCAGCACACTCACACAGCCCGTCCCCTTTGCTCTGTGCACCCGTGACCGTTTCTCCAACCCTCAGCACCCACTCACACACACCCCGTCCCCTTTTCTCTCTGTGCATCCCTGACCATCTCTCCGACCCTAAGCACACTCACACAGCCCGTCCCCTTTACTCTCTGTGCACCCATGACTGTCTCTCTGACCCTTGGCAGACACACACACACACCCCGTCCCCTTTACTCTCTGTGCACACGTGACCGTCTCTCCGTCCCTCTGCACACTCACACACCCCGTCCGCTTTACTCTCTGTGCATTTGTGAATGTCTCTCCGACCCTCAACGCACACTCACACAGCCCGTCCCCATTACTCTCTGTGCACCTGTGACCCTCTCTCCAACCCTCAGCACACACACACACACACACACACACACACACACCCCATCCCCTTTACTCTCTGTGCACCCATGACCATCTCTCCGACCCTCAGCACGCGCGCACACACACACACACACACACACACACACACTCACACTCTGTCCCCTTTACTCTCTGTGCACCCGTGACTGTCTCTCTGACCCTCAGCACACTCACACACCACGTCCCCTTTACTCTCTTTGCACCCGTGACTGGCTCTCCGACCCTCAGCACACTCACACACCACGTCCCCTTTACTCTCTATGCACCAATGACTGTCTCTCCGACCCTCAGCACTCACACTCACACACCTCGTCCCGTTTACTCTCTGTGCACCAATGACCGTCTCTCCGACCCTCAGCACTCACACTCACACACCTCGTCCCGTTTACTCTCTGTGCACCCATGACCGTCTCTCCGACCCTCAGCACACTCACAGACCCCGTCCCCTTTACTCTCTGTGCACCCGTGACTGTCTCTCCGACCGTCAGCACACACACACACACCCCGTCCCCTTTACTCTCTGTGCACCCATGCCCGTCTCTCCGACCCTCAGCACACTCACTCATACCCCGTCCCCTTTATTCTCTGTGCTCCCGTGACCGTCTCTCCGACCCTCAGCACACACACACACACACCCCGTCCCCTTTACTTTCTCTGTACCCATGACTGTCTCTCCGACCCTCAGCACACTCACTCACACCCCGTCCCCTTTACTCTCTGTGCACCCGTGATGTGTCTCTCCGACCCTCAGCACACACACACACACACACACACACACACACACACACCCCGTCCCCTTTATTCTCTGTGCACCCATCACCGTCTCTCCGACACTCAGCTGACACACAAACACCCCCTGTCCCCTTTACTCTCTGTGCACCCGTCACCGTCTCTCGGTCCCTCAGCACACTCACACACCCCGTCTTCTTTACTCTCTGCGCACCTGTGAATGTCTCT